>NW_026883038.1:0-46420 GCF_032173495.1 Musca vetustissima
TTAATTGGTTATTGGAGAGATAACATGAAAATGCCGATTTTTGCCGATAAAATCATCTTCAGTGACAAGACCCATTTCCAAATTTGGTGTGAGGAAATCGTCAAGTAATTGGCGAGAAGCAAATGCATCCTGGGTGTTGTGGTTTTTTGGGCCGGAGGAATCATTGGACCTTTTTTAAGAAAGTGAGGCAGGTCAAGCCAAATAGTCAATGGTGTTCGGTATCGTGAAATGGTAACCAGTTTTGAAGACCATAATTGGCCGCCTAGATTGTGCGATATTTAAGTCGATGATTTACGCGAATAAGACGCCGAAGAAAAAACCATTAAAAGATAGCGTGTGTAAGCAAAATTGTGGCGACCATCTGCACTATATCTACTTTAAGTTTAAAGTTTCAAGATTTTTTTAATATCTGTGTTTTATTTAAATTTTAAACTTTAAACTTTCATTTTACACTTTCGGAAGAACCTACGGTAGGGGACACGGGCAGACAATTCTAAATCGACTCTCACCATTTTGAAAAGAATTCTGTCCTCATTAAGGTTGAGTGTATAAAAATCACAGCACGAATAAATGTTCATTAAGATAAATTCCTATTTAACTAACAGAGACACGAACCTAACTAGAAGAGACACGAACATTGCAGTAGTTAAATGTTTCGAAAATATTGCCCGATGCCGTCGTATTTAAAGATTTCGGAAAATATCCTTGATAAAGGATAATTTGGTGTCCATTGGTCCATCGGGACAATTCTTCTTATTAAATACGACGCCATCGGGTAATATTTTCGAAACTTTTAATTATTGCAATGGAAAGTAGACTCAATAAACTTTCCAACGATATCCATGTTGTCCTCAAAGAATTGTCCTGATTATCCTTTATCAAGGATATTTTTAAAAATCGTTAAATACAACGGCATCGGGCAACATTTTTGAAACTTTTAATTATTGCAATGGAAAGTAGACTCAATAACCTTCCCAACGATATCCATGTTGTCCTGGAAGAATTTTCCTGATGGACCAATGGACACTAAATTATCCTTTATCCAGGATATTTTCAAAAATCGTTAAATACGACGGCATCGGGCAATATTTTTGAAACTTTTAAATATCGCCATGGAAAGTAGACTCAATAGCATTTCCAACGATATCCATGTTGTGCTGGACGAATTATCCTGATGGACCAATGGACACCAAATTATCCTTAATCAAGGATATTTTCAAAAATCGTTAAATACGACGGCATCGGGCAATATTTTCGAAACTTTTAATTATTGCAATGGAAAGTAGACTCAATAACCTTCCCAACGATATCCATGTTGTCCTGGAAGAATTTTCCTGATGGACCAATGGACACTAAATTATCCTTTATCCAGGATATTTTAAAAAATCGTTAAATACGACGGCATCGGGCAATATTTTTGAAACTTTTAACTATCGCCATGGAAAGTAGACTCAATAATTTTTCCAACGATATCCATGTTGTCCTGGAAGAATTATCCTGATGGACCAATGGACACCAAATTATCCTTAATCAAGGATATTTTCAAAAATCGTTAAATACGACGGCATCGGACAATATTTTCGAAACTTTTAACTACTGCAATGAAAATAATTTTATTTTGATATTCA
Source organism: Musca vetustissima (assembly GCF_032173495.1). Classification (NCBI taxonomy): domain Eukaryota; kingdom Metazoa; phylum Arthropoda; class Insecta; order Diptera; family Muscidae; genus Musca; species Musca vetustissima. The sequence continues at coordinate 1,629 of NW_026883038.1, forward strand.
AAAATGTGATTTTTTTAGTAAAAGTACATTTTTTATAAAATTTCACTTTTTTGAGTAGCTCTGTTTGCGTTAACAGAGCTCTGTTAATGTAAACATAGCTCTGTCAACAGTACTGTTAATATGGCTGGTTCGTGTCTCTGCTAGTTAAATACGAATTTATCTTAATGGACATCACGAATAAAACGGGACTAGATATAGATTTGGTAAAAGTTTGCATCAAATCGGACATTCCATTCGCTTGATATTGGATTAACAAATTTTCAAAATAATGACACTTTGTGGGAGAGGCACTAGAAGAAGCGGACTGATGGCACTTCGGATTTGATTTAGAGTTGGTAAAAATACTACCATGTGTAGATGTTGGATCAAACCTAAAATTGCATTTGCTTAATATTGAATTCATAAATATTGAATATTCTGATACTTTGTGGGGGAGGTACCAGATGGAGTGGACCGACGGATCAATGTAAAATTATATTGTTGGTAAAAATATTTTGATCGCTTTATGTGTGGTTTACAAGTTTACAAAATATTGCACCGATATGGCCCATTCATCTTCCATCTTCGAACTTGATTTAAGTTTGAAATAAATATTACCATTTACAAAGCTTAAATGAAATAGGTAAATAGCTTCGAGAGTTATTGTGCACACCAGCCTGTGAGACAGAAGGACGGACATTTTTAATCGACTCCAAATTGTCTGAAACGGATTTGGTCCAAAGAAACATGCGGTCTAATACCAATATATATCCCCATCACTCATAATGCTAAAATTATAAGGCTCTAGGGGTTTTCCTTAAGAGTAGCCCATCCTATGGAAGATCTGCAGGTATTATTCTTCCTTTGAAAGAGCTGCAGATATTCTGCGTCCCTTGAAAGAGCTGGAGGTATTCTTCTTCCTGTGGAAGACATGCATGAATTTTTCTTCCTATGGAAGAACAGCATGTATTCTTCTTCCTTTGTAAGATATTTTTCTCCCTGTGGAAGAGCTGCAGGTATTCCTCTTCCTGTGGAAGAGCTGCTGGTATTCTTTTTCCTAAGGAAGACCTAGAGGTATTCTTCTTATAGGAGAGCTGGAGGCATTCTTCCTCCTTTAGCAGAGCTGCAAGTATTCTTCTTCCCGCGGAAGAGCTGCAGGTACTCCTCTTCCCGTGGAAGAGCTGCTGTAGCTAAATTTCTCTGATCATTTTTACGCCCTTTTCCACCAATATTTCATACAAATTCACAAACTGTTAAGTGGGAAACCGTTTCTATCGAATGATTGTGCCGTCCCCTTTATTGTCCGTCATTAGCAAGCTTAGTGAAGCATTTTTTTTTGTGATCTTATTTTCTTTTCTATTTTAAGTAAATTTCGTAATTGTTTTCTGTTGCTATTACATGATTTGGCTGATCATTTTCTTCGTTTTTCGTAATTTAATTGGACATTTTAATGAGGTTTTATTTCGATGCAACTCTTTTTCTAGTTTTATTCCTTTTTTTGTTTTGTTTTTATTTGGTGAATGTTGGCGCGAACATGCCGTTGTAACTGCATCGAGGCGTTTAGGCGTTCTCTAAACCGATAAAGATTTACATGAGTTTTGATGTTATTGAAAGGTTTATTGACAACAAACAAAGCCAGCAAACAACACAAACAAATGCAATAAACAATTTTAAAGACCACATTACCTACCCAAACCAAATCTTATATCAAATAAAATGAAAATGAGAAAAAAATCATTTCGATCAAGATTAGACTTCAAATTTGCCAAAAAAAAAAATGTGTGTTTTTATATTGATTTCGATTTGAGATTATGACAAGTTTGAATTGTCATTTTTTTGTCATAGACTGGCAGACAGACTGCTTCAGCAAATAGGAAATCATTCCAGCCTTAAGTGAAATAGAGAAATTGACTTTCCGTGTATAGTGTATTTGAGAGTTGCTCTAAAACCAATAAAAACCAACAATAAATTGAAGTTCATATCCGGTCTATAATTGCCTTGTTGCAGGAAATATCTTCTAAACGGCAATGTTATGGGTAAATATTGCCATTCAATTTAAGCTGTTATGAAATGAGGAGATATTTATCTTAATGTTGTATTTAAAGTGGCATAGAAGTGTTCTTTAGACTAAAAACTAAAAAAAACGAGGCATTTGAATTTAATGTATGTCTTATCTAAAGAAAAAAATTACAGAGCTTTGGAACGGATTGCTTTTTTATAAAAAAAGAATTTACAGAAAAGTGGGTCGGATTTTTTTCTATAGAAAAAAAAAACACAGACACAGTAGGTGTGTGTTTTCCCGTAGAAAAACATTCACAGACCCAAGAGATCGGGGTGTGTTTTTCTAAAGAAAAACATTCGCAGACCCCATAGGTCGTTGTGTGCTTTATTATAGAAAAAAATTACAGACCCCAGAAGTCGGTATCTTTTTTCTATAGAAACCAGTGAGCGGAGCAGTATAGTCGGACGGGGCCGACCATATGATACCCTACATAAATTTTAAACCCATCAGCGCTATATTTCCGCTGTCTAGTCTGGTAATGGGTTACTAAATAATGTCTCAATACGTAAGCACCTGTAAATATTTAAGTGAAACTCCCCCATCTGAGGACATACGACCATATAATTGGTACCAATTTAAAGGTCAACCACTCCTCTTGAACATACTATCAACTTCTCTGGTCTAGGTCCTTCAGGGGCAAATATATACGCCATAGAATACAAATTTTGCCATTTTTCACACAAAAGTCAGGGTCCATTTGACCCGCTAAATATTTACCGATCTTTATCAAAACAGGCATGCTTATTCTTTGGCCCAATCCCTTTCTCCATACAAAAATTCGCGGTGTTTGGGCTATAATTGCGGGCTCTGGTGCGACCAGAAAAATCGACAAAAATAAAGGTTTTGGTCCAATAGGGGTCTTCATTGGCCAGAACCCATTCTAAATGCAAAATTTCGTGAAGATTGGTCCATAACTGTGGCCTGTATCGTGTTTACAAATTATAATGGACAGACGGACGGACGGACACACATGTCTAGATCGACTCAGCTAGTCGAGATATGACGATCGGTATATGTGTGTTTTTCTATAGAAAATATTCACAGACCCCAGAGGTCGGTGTGTGTTTTTCTATAGAAAAAAATTCACAGACCCCAGAGGTCGGTGTGTGTTTTTCTATAGAAAAAATTCACAGTCCCCAGAGGTCGGTGTGTGTTTTTCTATAGAATCCAGAGGTCGATGTGTGTTTTTCTATAGAAAAAAAATCGCAGACCCCAGAGGTCGGTGTGCGTTTTTTTATAGAAAAAAATTACATACCCCAGAGGTCAGTGTTGAAAATAGCACAAACCCTAGAGGACGATTTTAGTTTTTCTATTGAAAAAAATACAAACCCTAGAGGTGTGTGTTTTTCTAAAGAAAACAATTTACAGAACCCCGAGGTCGGTGTGTGTGGCTTTTTGGTCTTCTATAAGAAGAACTTCTAGTCTTCTATGGGAAGACATTTTGGTCTTCAATAAGAAAACTTTCTGGTCTTTTATGAGAAAACCTTCCAGTCTTCTATGAGAGGGCCCTCTAGCCTCTAGAAGAAGATCCTTTGGTCTTCTATAAGGAGATCCTCTAGTTTTCTATTAGAGGATCCTTTTATCTTCTATAAGAAGACAATCTGGTCTTCTAGGAGTATGTCCTATGGTCTTTTATGAGAAAGCCCTGTGGTCTTCTTCGATTATAAACTCTGGTCTTCTATGAGAATACATTCTGATCCTCTACGAGAAGAATTTCTGGTCTTCTATGAGAAAACCTTCTGGTCTTCTATGAAAAGAATTTATGGTATTCTATGAGAAGTCTTTCTGATCTTATATGAGAAGACCTCCTGATCTTCTATGCACATTTGGTCTTCAATAAGAAGATTTTCTGGTCTTTTATGAGAAGACCTTCCAGTCTTCTATGAGAAAACCTTCCAGTCTTCTATGAGAGAGGCCTCTAGCCTCCTAGAAGAAGATCCTTTGGTCTTCCATAAGGAGATCCTCTAGTTTTCTATTAGAGGATACTTTTGTCTTCTATAAGAAGACAATCGGGTCTATAAGAACGCCCTCCAGTCTTCTATGAGAATGTCCTATGGTCTTCTATGAGAAAGCCCTGTGGTCTTCTTCGATAATAATTACTGGCCTTCTATGAGAATACATTCTGATCCTCTACGAGAAGAATTTATGGTCTTCTATGAGAAGTCTTTCTGATCTTATATGAGAAGACCTCCTGATCTTCTATGCACATTTGGTCTTCAATAAGAAGACTTTCTGGTCTTTTATGAGAAAACCTTCCAGTCTTCTATGTGAAAATCTTCCAGTCTTCTATGAGAGAGGCCTCTAGCCTCCTAGAAGAAGATCCTTTGGTCTTCTATAAGGAGATCCTCTAGTTTTCTATTAGAGGATCCATTTGTCTTCTATAAGAAGACAATCGGGTCTTCTATGAGAAGGCCCTCCTGTCTTCTATGAGAATGTCATATGGTCTTCTATGAGAAAGCCCTGTGGTCTTCTTCGATAATAATTACTGGTCTTCTATGAGATACATTCTGATCCTATAGGAGAAGACCTTCTGGTCTTCTATGAGAATAATTTCTGGTCTTCTATGAGAAGTCTTTCTGATTTTATATGAGAAGACCTCCTGATCTTCTATGAGAAGACCTTGAGGACCCTTAAGAAGACCTTCTGATCTTCTTTGAGAAGATCTTATGGTCTTTTGGGAGAATGTCTTCTGGTATTTTAGCAGAAGACCTTGTTGTCTTCAATAAGAAAACCTTCCAGTATTTTAAGTGTTCCATTAGAAAAAAAAAATCCATTGGTTTTTTATAAGAAACCCTCTTGATCTTTTCAGAGGGTATTTATAAAATTCCACTCCAAATTCCATCACACCAAAAACAGAAAACCCATACACACCTGCATAATTTACATACTTTCGATTCTAAGGAAAACTACTGACACCATGAATATTTAAAAAAAAAAAAAAAACATTTAGTTACTGCCTTCAAATGTCAATGTAAACATGTCAATGTCAATGTGACAAAGTGGTGCATTATATAATTTTGCAACTGAAATTTATCGACAAACAAAACTGTTATATTGATCTGTCTCAATGGCTGTCTGTCTATCTATCTGTTGATCTATCTATTTGAGATCTGAGTGTCTATTACCAATCTATCGCTCAAGCGGCATGCAACTGTCATGTCCACTTTTCTTTGAATGTTGAAAACCAAAATACATTTTGTCGACTTTTTTCCACAATTTGAGTCATGTCGTTGGTTAAAGTGTTGACCATTTGAAAAAATAGAAAAAAAATGGATGTGTGTGTCCGTGCCTCTGTTATGGATAATTCATGGATCACGCGTAGTCGAGGTCTTAATAAAAAATGCACATATCTAAGTCAATAATAAAACAACAAACATACACACACACACTTAAAACAATAACAACAAAAGTACCACCACTTAACACATGTAACTTTTGTAACTTTTAATAAAAAAAATATCACCTTTTTTGTTATAATTAATTCCATTAGAAATATCCACAACAAAAATAGTAAAAAGAAACCTCTTAGAATTTTCCGCCTTTGCTGCATTAAGCCAAATGCTCAAAAAGCCATTAAGTTCTCCAAAGCTTATCTATTAATTTGTTAAGATGTCAATTTTGATTTTTTTTCAGTTTCCTACATCATTTGAAATGATCTCCATCTCCACACCAATTGCCTTAGTTATATCAATCTCGAGTAATTAATCTGTCATCACTCGGCTGACTGACAGAATCACTGAAAATTTCAATTAATCTATCTGCCGCATATTTTTTTTTTTGTCACTCCGTTGCCCACCAGCTTTTGTCGCGATCATACAGCACTGCATTGGATTCGATTGCATGTCTGTGATCGATTTGTTGTCCAATAATTTTCGACATGTTGTTGTTCCATGGGCCACAATTCTTCTGGCCATCTAATTAGCATTCCTTTTAATGTCAATGCCAAGTTCAGCTCCCCGTCACGATGTGGACGTGGATGCGGGCTCGCTGGCTGGCTAGCAGGCTGCTGTCGATTATTTTCTGTCATTTGTCACCTCTGGTTTTGAGATAAACACACAAAAATGCAAAACAGAAATTATTAATATTTAATGTTTAATGTAATCACTCGTTCGTCGTCGTGGTCGTCATCGTCGTTGTCGTTATACTTAGGTAAGTATGTATGTAAGTAGCGGCAAGTGTGTGAATTGCTTAAGTAAATATGTGCCAACTATCAATTGACACACAATTGTCGATTGTAGATAAACAACTATTTTAAATAGTGACAAGTAGCCATTTTTTCGAAGAGTTTTGGTTAACGGCGATACAGGGGCTCCCTATAATTGTAATGGACAGGTGGTATCGTTAACGAACCACAAAACTGTGGGAATTTTCCACACTAAATGTTTTTGTAACCGTTGCATATTTAAATGTATGTTTGTATGTATGTATGTTTTTGGACCCTTATAAACCCCAATGTAGTTATTTTGATTGGTAACATCGTGGAATAATCCAGTATTAATGTTTACAAAAAGGAACAACCGCTGCAGCGATTAATAAACAAAGATCACAAATTGCTGAAGGACAGATGACTTATATGGGGCTTTAGTCCAAAAATGGTGACATAATGAAGCCTTGTAATAGTCCCAGTTATGAATTTTTTTTTTTGACATACTCGCCAAAAATTTTACAAACACAACATTAAATAAGTACGGGGAGATCAGAAAAGCCGAAGTTATTTCATGTAAACCTACCTTCAATTTCTTACACAGGGGTCCCAACTCATCAATCATCAACTGGCAATCATCAACGAAGGAAGGTTATACTTTGTTAACAAAAAAACATGGACGGACAGACGGACATAGAAAGTGATTCTATGCATATTCTCAAAAGGAACCATGGGTCTATCTCGATTATTTTTGCCTGTTACAAACATATGCACAAAGACATAATACCCTGTACCACAGTGTGGTGAAGGGAATAAAAAAATGGACGTCATAGAGTGTTCTCTAAAAATTTACAGATATTCTTAGGAAGACTTGCAATTGCGACTGCCCCTCCAACGACCCAAAAATATAGAGTGTATTAATGATCGGTTCGAATCCAGAAAAAAACGAAATGGGACCAGACCTTCAACTTTCTATCAAACATAAAGATGCAAGTCCGTCAATCCGTCTTTCCATTATAATTTGTAAACACGATACAAGTCATAGTTAGGTACCAATCGTCACGAAATGTAGGACCAGTTGTGGACAGATAAGATCCCTATTGGATTTGGAAAATATGACAGGGTAAGAAAGAGGAACTATTGAACTCTAAGCAACCAAGAGGGTGCAAATATTGGTAATTATTGTTCAAGTTCGGAATATAGATCCGCATAAAGTTAGCGTTCAATATTAGCATTTTGTGTGAAAAAGTACAAAATTTTCATACTATGGCGTATATATTTAAGTCTGAAAGATATTGATCTGAGAAGTTGATAGTAGGAGTGGATGGCTTTTAAATTGGTGATGATTGTTTAGTATTAACATTAGCACACTAGAGGTGGCTAGGAAATTTTGCGTGAGATTCAGGTTATGACCAAGGACGACACCTATAATTTTCGATGAAAAACTTAAAGTTTGTGAAGTTTGCGACTCAAATGCTGCCGCAAACTTCGCGAAATATTACCCAGGCTCGAATATATTTCCGCAGAAATTGATCGCTCAGTGGTTATTGTGTAGGGTATCATATCATCCGTTCACTGATTTTTATTTTAATATACATGCTAGGAACTTGGAAAGATCGCCATATGGGCACGTGCCGTTGAAGATTCGACCTCTCCACAATTATCACAAATACGTCTTTTGACGAAATTTCATCAAAATGGAGAGATTGGAATAAACGATATTTATGTGGACGACTCCAAAATATGTTGTAGAGTTGATTCTCAGAGAAACCACCTCAAAAAAAGTCTCATGCTAACCACCACAAGGGCTTGCGTAATACTTCACCATATAGCAGTTATATACCCTGCACCGCAATTAATGGGCAACACTTAGAAATTTTCTAAATAAAATTAAAAATGTATGTCTATTTAAAAATGTACGTCTATCGGTCGGTGTGCAGGAAATTATCCATTTAGGTCTATGCGTTGTCATATCAGCCAAGGTCCCACCCATTTTAGTTTAAATCCCAAGTGGCAGTAATTTGGCATTTCTGATATTCAGAGGATAAAATACCTCGTTGCAAAAAAGGCCAATGTTTTCACATAGTCCCTTTATTAAACCAATAAGAAAAGTAAAGTCGGACGGGAGCGACTATATGACACTTCACCACTTTGGGTATATTCAACAGATGAATCCTAACAGACGTAGCATTTCTAAAGGACCACTAAAATGAAATTGGATCCATAAACATGTCCTTCTGCAACCGATACTAAATTTTTCATTTGATCAGATATAGAAGCAATATCTAAATCTGAACCGATTTCAGAAAACATAACACACTTCATTCTAGAATTCTAAGTCATTATGCTGTACCAAATATCGTGCAATCCGAATGATATTAAGGGACTTTGGTACACCATTTACATTAAATCGGGCGAAAATATATATGGGAGCTATATCTAAATCTGAACCGATTTTCAGGAAACTTAACACACATCATTCTAGACCTAATTCATTACGTTGTTCCCAATTTCGTGCAAATCGTGTGGTATATAGGAACTTTGGTGCACCATTTACATCAAATCGGACGAAAATACATATGGGAGCTATATCTAAATCTGAACCGATTTATCCCAATTTCAATAGGGTTCGTCCTTGGGCCAAATAAGTGACCTATGCCAAATTTCATCCAAATCAAATCTCAAATGCGACCTGTACTTTGTTTACAAAAATCCATGGACGGACAGACGGACATATGTAAATCGACTCAGAAAGTGATTCTATGCATATTCTCAAAAGGAACCATGTGTATATCTCGTTTCATTTTGCCTGTTACAAACATATGCACAAAGACATAATACCCTGTACCACAGTGTGGTGAAGGGTATAATGAATAGCGAACATATCAATAAAGCGAGATAAAGGTCTCAAAAGTATTCAAGTATTTGGGGGTCACATTCACCCCAAAGATGAAATTTCATAATCATGTGCAGAACAGACGTGATGAAGCGTTCGATGTGGAAAAAGTGTTGCATATGGGACCAGAACTTCATAAAGTAGCGATTAATGCACCATGACTTCTTACAAACATTTTAATAACGTTTATATCATGTTCGGCGTTCCTTTCACAAGGTCCAGCATTTGCAAACTAATTCTTTGTGGTCTATTTTCTACCTATGGAATATGCAAATTTTCAAAATATTGGCAATTTGTGGTGGAGGTACCAAAAAGTGGGGATAGAAGTGGGGGAGTGGGCCGATGGGCTCCATCTTCGGAATATATCTAAATTGTATATAATTATTACGATGTAAGCAGTTTGAATCAAATAGTAAGCAGTTTGAGTCAATACTCAATTCCCTTGATGGTTATTTTACAAAGTTTCAAATTTTGAAGTTTCAATGAAATTGGATATTCAGTTCGCTTCATATGAGATTTCAAAATTTTTCAAAATTAAAAAACTGATCAGCTCTATCTTCAAAAATAAAAAAGGCCTGAACGCGGACATTCTGTCTCTAAATTGTCTGAAACGGATTTGGCCCAAAAGAACATGTGGTCACCAAAACCAATATTTCGATAAGGCACATTTTGTGCCGTAGGAAATTGTATATACCCTCATAAGCCATAAGCTGGGCCTATAAAAAGTTCAGTTTCTGTTTAATTGTTTAATTATTTAAATTTCCTATAATTTGTATTTATTTTATTAAATCTACAATAAATAACAACCACTGACTTACTCCGTGAACATCAACGTAAATGTTAGGTTTGAATTAAAAAACAGTACCCACCAGCTGAATAATCAAAAAACAAATGACTATAGAAACAAATTGTTAATATTTTAAGATATCAAATTGTTTAAGAACTTCTTCTACATTTTTAGAGAGAAAAAAATGTTTGTGGGAACACAGTTATGAAAAATTCACTAAAAATCAAGCAAATATTAGGGCAACAACGACCGCAGATTTTTTGAAATTTAACTCGATAGAAAATATAATTTTCAGACAAATATAATGTGTTTAAAAAAGTAAATGGTATGTTACTATGTTATATTACTACTAGAATTTTTAATAAATGCTATATCGGCATTATACGAGTAATATACTGATCAATTTTCCGTCCATAGATTATTCTTAATCAATGCTAATTTTCCCGATATATATTTTATAATATGTAACTACCAATTCGCATAATTTGCTAAAATACCCATATGACATACAGAAGGGTACACATATTTTTTATCCTCATTAACAACTTATTTGCCATTCTAATTATGCTATTTTTTTAAATACAACAACTACAATATGAATAAGAAATGATAGAAAACAAAAAAGAAAAATATAATAAATAAATATTCACCTTATTTTCATTATCCACAATAAAAATATCAAGAGTTTATTACGTTTATGCCACATTTCTTGTTTATTCTCCTCGAACACGGCTCGATCGCTGTTGAATTAAGTTTTGAACTTGACGTTGATGTTGAGGCTGGACTGGCTGTTGCTATTGTTGTTGTGATCCGTTTCGACGTCGTTCTCCTCTTCGTCAGTGTTGTTGTTATCGTCGTTTTCGTCGTAGTCTTTAATGGTGATGATATTGATGATGGATAATAAATCGATATTGAACGAAATCTCATATTATGCTTTTATTTCCAACGAAATAATAATTATAGAATAGATTTTGTTGTTGTTGAAGTGATTTTTTTGTTATTATTTTTTTAAAGAGGAATGTAAACAACAACATTGATTATAAATAATTATTATTGCTTGGGTATATTTTCGTTTCACTTGGATTTCGATGAAATTGAGATTTGACTTTTTTCTTAAGAAGGATCAAATTTCGTATTATTTATATAAACACAAAAACTGGACACTTATCACAACAAGACATATTTAACACTTTGATATTTTTTCGATTTTTCTTTGTGTTGCACACTTTATAAAAAATTTGTAATATTTATAATCTTTTCACAGTTGACCGTTTTAGTAAACGGAATACTTTTATACACTGTGTTGGAAAGCACTCGTATATTTGAAATTGTATTTTAAACTATTTTCTTTAATTATTTTTAGGACACTGGTTTTAGTAGATCCATAACACCGAATCTGCAAATAAAAATAAAATATTTTTTTAGAATTCTTAAAATTATTATATTTTAATAATAACAAAAATTATGTATATTAATAATGTTTCAAAAGCATTAATTGAGTATTTAATACAATTAATATAAATAAAAGGGATATGCAGGATAAATGTATAAAAAGTGAACCAATATTGCTAATTTTTGGTAGAACTTTTTATTAATTTACGATTTCCACCGTAGTTGTATTTTTACTGCGCCATAGAAGGATTATCCATTTCATCGTTTCAAAAGTATGGGACTGGGTATGGAACTAAGTTATTAAAACATTTTTTTCTTTTTTTTTGAAAGTTTTTCATTGGTACAATTGGATTGCTTAATTATCTTAAAACGCATAAAAATTAGTAAAACATTGTACAAAATGGCTATTCTGCCACAGCTACATATCGTGCTTTAAGAGGAGATTATGGTTTACATAATTCTCGTCGCACTTAAATAAGCTACATGTAGAGAGAAAAAAAATAAAAAAACCAGTAAGGAAAGTAGTAAATTCGGACTGGGCCGACTATAGATACCCTTCACCACTTTGACCACTTTGGTTATATTCTACATATGTATCCTAACAGACATAGCGTGTTTGTTATATGTCTATATCTGAACCCATTCCAGGAAAACTTGCCTGAGACTAATTTATATTACTTCAGTACGTTGTGTCAATCGGCCTAGCAACATTATTCTAGACTTAATTCAGTACCCTATACCAAAATTCGTGCAAATCGAAAAATATATAAGGAATTTGGTGCACCAATTACATAAAATCGGACGAAAATATATATGGGAGCTACATATAAATCTGAACCTATTTTCACGAAACTTTGCACACATCATTCCATACTTAATTCAGTACGATGTGACAAATTTCGTGCAAATCGAAAGATATACAGAGACTTTGGTACACCATTTACCATAAATCGGACGAAGATATATATGGGAACTATATCTAAATCTGAACCGATTTTCGCGGAACTTAACACAAATCATGCTAGACCTTATTCATTGCGATGTGCCATATTTCGTGCAAATCGAAAGATATATTGGGACTTTAGTGGACTATTTACCTAAAATCGGGCGAAACTATATATGGGAGCTATATCTAAATCTGAACCGATTTTCATGAAACATTACACACATCATTCTAGACTTAATTCAGTACGCTATGCCAAATTTCGTGCAAATCGAAAGATATATAGGGACTTTGGTACACCATTTACCTTAAATCGGACGAAAATATATATGGGAGCTATATCTAAATCTGAACAGATTTTTCCCAATTTCAATAGGATTCGTCCTTCGGCCAAACAAATGAGCTGTGCCAAATTTCATCCAATTCGGATCATAAATGCGACCTGTACTTTGTTTACACTTTAACATGGACAGACGGGCAGACGGACATGCATAAATCGACTCAGAATGTGATTCTATGCATATTCTCAAAAGGAACCATGGGTCTATCTCGATTATTTTTTTCTGTTACAAACATATGCACAAAGACATAATACTCTGTACCACAGTGTGGTGAAGGGTATACAAATAAAAATTCAATAGGGTGTTCGGAAATGGAGGTAACATTTGTATACCCTTTACCACACTGTGGTACAGGGTATTATGTCTTTGTGCATATATATGTAACAAGCAAAAGGAAACCCATGGTTCCTTTTGAGAATATGGATAGAATCACATTCTGAGTCGATTTATGCATGTCCGTCTGTCCATGTTAAATTGTAAACAAAGTGCAGGTCGCATTTATTATCCGAATTGGATGAAATTTGGCACAGCTCATTTATTTGGACCAGGGACGAACCCTATTGAAATTGGGAAAAATCGGCTCAGATTTATATATAGCTCCCATATATATTTTCGCCCGATTTTTAACAAATGGTTTTTTAACAATGAAAATAAAAAGGATCCAAAATGTCGGGTCCAACCTAGGACAAATTGGAATATTTCATTTAATAGCTGCATTTAATATGTAAATATCATGAAATCGTTAATTTATTTATTAATGGTATACAACTATGACATACCTTAATTAAATTTATAACATAGCCGATTTGGTTGAAAGACGTGCTCAAAATCCGGGATCCGTCTATATGGGGTCTACCCCGAAACTTATCTCAATATTATTATTAATGAAAATTTTCAAGATTTTCAATGAACTGGTAAATCAATACCAATGCATGTTCAGTTTTGTAACTTTGCACATATATATTTAATAATTTAAAAGGGAAGAAAAATAATTTACAAAATTGTTTTGTTATTGTAATGCTATTGTCTTGTTGTGATAAAAAAATACTTATTTTTGGTGGAGGGCATGGCACTGGAACATCGGAATCCGAAAATTCGAACGTTGTTAGAAAGAGTATATGTCTAGGTCTCGTATGAACTAGGATTATTGGCTTAACTCAAAAATTAAATAAGTGGCAGACCTCTGAAAAAATATTGTTAGAAAATCCACTTTTTTGACCACAAACCAATTTAAAATATAAGGAAGATATTCACCGATTGGATTTATCCTAGTCCATACGATAGATAAACACTCACAGAGAATCGTGTAAAAATTTGGAATCGATTGGGTTATTAGTTGTTGAGTTATCGTGCCCGCCATTCGCAAAAACGATGTTTGGAGAAAACGCGTTTAAAGCCCTCTTGCCGTAATTCGATGCTTAGACAATTAATCGGCTATACCTTTAAAAATTGTTGAAATTTTTACTTGAAAATTTATAGGGACATTCTTGAATTAGTGAATGGTTAAACACATTTGCTTTCATTGCATATTAGTCAAATCACATTGAAATACGGTTTAATAGTCGCGAAAAACAAATAAAAGCATGAAAATAAAATAAATTAATTTTTGAATTGCCAAAAAATGTTTTTTTTATTTTTGATTTTTTTGGTATGGTTAAGATAATACGGTTTAATCTAGATCTTCTACAACACGTGACGATTTCTTCTACAAATTCTTTTAGGTTAAGATAATACGGTTTAATCTAGATCTTCTACAACACGTGACGATTTCTTCTACAAATTCTTTTAGATGATTGTTAAATATCGATAGATTCCTCTGCTAAGAGTTTTGGCTTTAAAAATTAACAAATAAATTGCATTTACAGTCTATGAAAATGATCAACATTAAAAAGCATATAGTTCGCGTATTAGTTGAAATCAGGTTATGCGCATACGGTTTTCGAATAAACCGAATCAATCCCTTTCAATAATTATGCATTTTTCGAGGTTTCATTAAGCGGCCAAAGTGTGCCGCTCGATGCACTTTACTATGCAATAATTCTAAAAATGACTCAAAATGGCGCAACGTGCATACGATTTTAGTAATCTCGTATGAAAATACACAAAAGGACCCCTTTTTTAAAAGGATCGGTTAAGAACCGCGGATGTGTCTCCACAATCGATTTTGGATAAAATACGCATATTATTCGCGTATCGATATATATTTGACCTATTTTCACACAGATTCGCGAATATTATAACACAAGAGTGAATGTATGTGAAATCAATTTGAAGAAAAACGCGATTATATACGCGAATTTGTCAAAATAAGTTTTTGTAGTTTTTCTCACATTCAAGGTACCTATATCCGCCGTTTTATTGGGCGAAATTGAACATAGATGGGCTCATTAGATCCGACACGTAAAAAAACTAAAATCACGCGGGGTTCCACGGAATTTGAATGGACTTCAAAATGTCAGCATCCATTTTGGGTGGATGCAGTGATTATATCGAAAAATCATACATTAGAACCATATTGTCCATGGGGTATTCCGCAACTTAGTCACTGATCACATGTGCGTGAGTTGTGTAGTTTAGCCACAAATCAGGAAGGAACACAAAAAAAAATGTCACCCATTTTTTTACAATGCCACCATCTCAGCTTCCACCCAACTTTTTATTTATAACCAATATTTTAAGATTTTTACAAGAACACTTCATTTTATAGAAATGAATTTAAATTATTTGCAATAGAATAGAAATAGTAGAAAATTACAGATGTATTGCAAAACTAAGCGCTATACCTACACTTTTTGAGCTATTGATATGTCGCAGATAAAAACATTTCACAAAATCTATAATATCGCCTTTTCAACATGGTTTTATTCAAGGCAGATCTACAACTACAAACCTTTTGGAATTCATTAATGAAGTTCACAAGGGTTTTAGTAAAAAATTGCAGACAGATGGTATATACACTGATTTCAGCAAAGCATTTGATACGGTAGTTCATAAACTGTTGCTTTATAAACTTAGTCTTATGGGATTTCCTAATACATTCTTAAATTGGATATCTACCTACTTAGAAGGTCGTTCGCAGAAAGTGTTACTTAATGACTCATTATCCAGGAAAATCACTGTCTTATCGGGGGTTCCACAAGGTAGTCACTTAGGACCTCTTCTTTTTATTCTCTACATTAATGACCTTCCTTCCGTTATCCGCTTTTCGAAAATACTAATGTATGCTGATGATGTTAAGCTTTTCCGGCATATCGAATCTTCAAGTCATCCCAATCTTTTACAGTTCGATTTGCATTCTTTGGCTAACTGGTGTAGCGCCAATGGAATGTTTTTAAATCTTAAAATATGTAAGAAGCTATCATTATTCAGAATGCAACAAATCTGCATTGATTATCACATTGGTTCTTATAAGTTGGAAAATATTTCGTCTTTCGTAGATCTAGGAGTAATATTAGACCCTAAACTGAAGTTTAATCTCCATATAGAGTCTTGCATTAATAAAGCAAAATCTTTATTAGGATTCATTAAGCACTGGTCCAAAGAATTTGATGATCCTTACGTTACAAAACGCCTATTTATTACTTTAGTTCGACCAACACTAGAGTATGGTTGTATTTTAAGGAGCCCCTCCTACAAGTGTTATTCTGATAAAACAGAATCTGTCCAAACTCAATTTCTTTTGTTTGCTTTGCGGGGTCTACAATGGGACCCATCTTAAGGCTCCCCCCATATGAAAGTCCCTTAATGTTAATAGATTTGCCTACCCTTGAAAGTAGACGTTTAATGCTAAGGGCGATTTTTATAATAAAATTGATACGTGGCTTAATCGATTCCCCTAATTTATTAAGTGAAATAAATTTCAATATTCCATCCCGTACTACCCGTAACTTTATCCCAATAAATTTACCGCTCGTAAGATCTAATTATGAAGCTAGTAGTCCAATGCGAACTTTGTGTGAAATATTTAACAATATATATATAGTAGCTTATCACTGACTGAACCATTAGATATAATAAAAAAAATACTATTGCGTATGTAGTAGAGTGCCAGATGTGTAGTTTTTAAATATTAGAGTGATTCTGTATTTACTTTAATTATAAATGTGTTTATTTATAGTAGTCTATGCCGGCTGATAAAATATGTAGCCGGTCATCCCACCATTTACTAACCCCTCCATAGTCCGGACTATGGGGTTTCGCGTTCCCTTCGATATAGGGAGGTCGCCCCCACGGTCGGTTGGGGCGGGTGTGAGTGGCGTGGGACGAAAAAAAAAATATGTTCGTATTTCGCGAGTTATAACCTTGCAAACCTCAGTTTCAAGGAATTTAAAAGATTTTTGTAATTTCCCATATACCCACATTAGCCATAAGGCTGAGTATACAAATTCAAATGAATATCCTTCTTACACTCTGATTGAGAAGCTGTAGGTGTGCCTCTATCCTTGTACGGTGTGAGTCAATAAAAATCATAAAACAGATTTTCTGCAAAATCATTTTTTATACCGGTCTTCCAGCAAATGAGGGATATGTCCATGTTTTGACGTATAAATATTCTGTCTCTATTCAGTGCTAGCCTAACTTTCCAACAATTAATTCTTCTGTACGCAATTTGGTATTTCGTTTTTAAAAAATATTGTAATTCTCGCGACCTATTTTACATATTTTGAATGCCCAACTCATGATGAAGGGTATAAACCTTAATGTCGTTTTTACTTGTTTTAATTCTTTAGAGCTCGTATATGTTTTAAAATATTTTGTGTTTGCTGCTGATATTTTATTTTTGATTATTTATTTTATATTTCTTTCTAACATCAATATCAATTTTCCAATAATTGAATGCTCTCAAAATTGTTTATAATTTCCCTATATCCATAATCTTCATTTCACTTGACTGCTGAAAAAAATATTTTCTTTATAAATATGGTGTATTTTTTTATTTTTATTAAAATTTTAATTCCTAAGTTCTGTTTATAATTTTGTACTCCTATTTATTTATTTTTTATTATTCTCTGGTTCTTTTATGTAACTCCATTTCACACTCCATTAAGCCAATTTAAAATCAAACACTTTACTTAATTTTGTTATTGTTCTTTGTTGTTTTTGTAACTCTTTCTCACCTTCTGTTTTGTTTAGTGAATTAAGTTGTTATGGAAATTATAAGACAAGCAAGATCATGCCGCTAAACAATATACAATACACTTGACGACAGCTTCTTAAAAGCACCTTTCATTTGAAGTTCAGAATCGGTAAGAAATTTGCATAAATCATCGTCATCAACATTGGATGGAGCGGCAGCAGCAGCAGCAACATGGGTATTGTTGTTGTTGTTGTCGGTGTTGTCTTAAGCATCATTAGCAGCAGCAGCAGCTAAAACACCAGCATCGGTAGAAAGAACAACAGTTGCCAAACGCACTATTGCTTCCTGAGGGGCCTTAGTGTTGTTTGCCAAGATTGTGGGTAAAGTCAAGTTGTTGTTGGTTGCATGTGCGTCTGTCTGTCCCTATGGCATCCTTCATCATATTGTGTATTTTTATTTTTTTTATTTTCACTTAAGTTTTGAAGTTAGGCATGCGTACGTACGTCTTTTTTCTGTTTTTTTTTTTGGTTTTCATTCATGTTGGTGGTGCCAGACCATCATCATCATTATTCATATTGGCGTTGGATGGATTTCATGGTTTGCCACAGAGATGCTGCGTATGCTGTTCTAAAGTCGCTTTGTTGTTGTTGTTGGCTTTTTTCTTTATCGTTTTGTTGTTGTTATTATTATCAATATGTTCGTTTAACAGTTTTTGCTTGTTATTTAAATGAGCCTCTCTTTGACTTTCCGTTCCGTGTTAAAATGATGAAATGTTTTCACAAATGGACGGACACACACTTGCACACACACAAACGTATTTACACAGACGAAAAACGGAAAAAAACACTTCTCAAGCGACGGGAAAAATGACCAACAGCTTTTCGACTGATGATGATGATGCTGATGGTTAGATCAACGATTGCCGGTTTTGTTTTTCACAACTAACAAAAATTAAAGATAAATGATGGAGGTTTTATTGTTGTGGCTAGTTTTATATTGAGATGATGAAAGGAAATGCCTTTTTTTATTAAAATTTCTTTAAAGATTTTCCATATTAAAAAAATAAATTTTTTCCATTCATAAACACCACAAAACTTATGTTAATTTATATTTTCTTATTCATTAATATTTTTTATAAATATTTTTTTCCATTTCTTTACATAATCATATTTTGTTGGGAGATTAGTGATAGGAAGCCCATCAATTAATTTTTTTTCTCTCTTCTTATTTTTTTATTTATCTTTGTGGTCAATACTCTTTGTTGATTAACATATGAAATCAAATATCACACACACGCATGCACGCACAAAACACCAAAAGCCTCGCTCATATTTAGGCCATAAACTTGATGATAAATTGGAAATATGACAGATCCAACGAACCAAAACGAAATAGAAATTAGATTTAATCTAAGATCTTAACTGTGTTACGTACTACCACCGCAACTGCCACTTGTTAAGATCACATTTGTTTTGTTTTTCCATCATCTTCTTCTTCTTTATTTAACCGGTCTTAGCTTTTTTTGGAGACGACCGAAAATAACACACCAGCAAACAAACAAAATCCAATCTATCTTCATTTGAATTTTCCGTAAATCATTCGAGTTTTCCCACCAAAAACAAAAAACGAACAACGTCTTTGGCCAGCCACTTGACCAAAAAATCCAAAACGGTTCATTCAAAACACGACTTAAACGTTTGAACGTCGAACAAGAACTATTTTCAAAAAATTTGTTGCTTACAACAAGCCATGTTTGCTAGAAATTGGTTTCAAACGGTTCCAGTTCGCTTACAGCATCATCATCGAACTCATACCAAAGCGGTTGTTGCACATCAAACTCGTTGTTAACTCTCGAACAAAAACAACCAATCAAAACAAATTGTTTGCCAAACAAAAGATGTGCCAAGTTCGTTTGCCATCTCACCTGTTGCATTGTTTTGTTGGGGAGAAATGGAAATTTCTAGCCAACCTTACAGCCCTTTCAATGGCCATACTGATAAATTAATTAAATTGTTTAAAATAGCCCTGTGTGTGGGGTTGGCAATAGAAGCAGCAAAAATTAACTTCTATTTTAACCAATCTCTATTGAATTGCCTTCATGCGAATCGACCCACACACAACGGTGTCGGCTCGAGCTATGGAAAATTAGTTGTGAATAACACTAGACTACAGCTGAAATGTCGTGTTATATTTCGAACTTATGGATAAAATCTTTCATATATATGGACGGAAATGTTAATAGAGAGGATTTTGACATTTACACCAGTAGCATTTTATATCATTGTGGGTCACAGTTTACAACTGGTTATTTATATTTGAACCAGTTAAAACGATTTTCAGACCGGTCGAACTTTGTATACTCTCCACCATAAGAATGCCATTCAAAATTAATGGGGGCTCCTTGGAGAAAACTCATGTTACGATAGGACCTCCATTATACCGAAAGAGACATGAGAAAAGGATGATTATTTAACTGGTGGGCCCCGTTCTCCCAAAACTGGGAAAATTTTGGGTAGTTAACTCATTTTAAGTACAAATATGTGGGGATACAGTTATATGGGAGCGACACTTAAACTTTGTTCAATATTAATAATTTTTAGGTGAAGGATGTACTATACAATGAGATTATAACGAAGGTAAAAATTATTAGTACTTTCAAGATAATCATACAAAATTTCGTATTTAAAATTCATAAATAGATTTTTTTTTTTGAACAAAAAAAAAAAATAATTCCAGAACCTAACAGTGCCAGAGGATATTTTAATGGTTATAGTACCAATTGACACCTTGATATATTCTCTATCCAGAAATTTGTGACCGTTTGCTACGTTCATAAACTTAAGATTTATTGCCGATAATATAAAAAAGTCGTTAAAAATTGCATCTAAACTTGAAGGAAAAAATCGTTTCTCCCCAAAATTCCATATTTGTGCGAGTTTTTTAACCAGATTGACGGAAATTTAGTATTTTAAATTTTCATTGGGTAAGAAACCTTCGTACCTTCTCTAGAAAAAAGTTGGAAATGGATTTTTCTTCTGTAGAAACATATCCAATTTCTGAGGACCAGACTTTTTAAATTCGCAACCCGAAACACATTTTTTTCTATAGAATAAATCCCTAAAACTAAATTCGTAGACTTTTTTCAATAGAAAAAAATCTCTGAATGTGAGGACCAATTTGTTAAGTATGAGTGCAATCATGTACGATATATTTTATAAGCATTTGATTATTTTTGCAACATATATCGAAGACGAATGCGTTCAAATAAAATAACTGTCAAACCAATAAACATTTAAAATTGCCGATCAGTAGAATATCATAACCAGCTTAAATACAACACATATTCTCCATGAAGTTGTTCCTCGGATTTTTTTATACCCTCAACCAAAAATAGATAAACAAATTGCAATATAATGGTATGAGAGATCCTTTAAAATTTCACGTGAAAATCTCACCAGCTCTTGAAGATTTATTGTGCCTTTTTCGAATCATTGGTTTTACGAATGGCAGACACGATAACTCAAACCTGTGAGCGGAGCAGTATAGTCGGAAGGGGCCGACCATACGATACCCTACACAACTACCACGTAACTCTAACTTTCTGCGGAGTTTTATTCCGAGCCTGGGCAATACTTCGTGATAGTTACACTCTCTTGCCCGATTAGAGGTCAACAGCATCTCTTCCTTACACTGACATATTTCCGAATATTTCCAATATTCAGTACAGCCCTTCTAATTACATATCCAGATTCCCTTCACAGTGGGTTTTGTTGTGATGTTCGGCTTTTGACAATTGATCGACTCGAAAAAAAAATTAAGTTTTCGGTACACTTCATCCCAAAATTATTATCTGATCATCGCCGAAAATTATAGGCGTTGACCTCGACCATAACTGGAACCTCAGCGCTATATTTGCGCCCTCCAGTGTGGTAATGGGTTACTAAATAATATCTGAATAAGTAAGCACCTGTAAATATTTACTTGTAACTCCCACATCTTAGTACATACGGCAATATAATTGGTTTCAATTTAAAGGCCAACCACTCCTCTTGAATATACTATCAACTCCTCGCGCCTATGTCCTTCAGGAGTAAATATATACGCTATAGAATATAAATTTTGTCATTTTTCACACAAAAGTAAATATTGACCGATCATTATCAAGAGAGGCATGCTTATTCGTTGGCTCGATCCCCTTCTCCATGCAAAAATTCGCGGTGTTTGGGCCATAATTCCGGCCTCTGGAGCGACCAGAAAAACCGACAAAAATAATGTTTTTGGTCCATCTCATCTCTTAAATATTAACCGATCTTTTCCAAAAACAATAGGGGTCTTCATTGGCCAGAAGATTGGGCCATAACTGTGGCCTGTAGCGTGTTTACAAATAATAATGGACGGACGGACGGACACACATGTCTAAATCGACTCAGCTAGTCGAGATATGACGATCGGTATACTTAAAGGTGGGTCTAGGACCAATATTTCGCGGCGTTACAAACTTTTGGGGCTGCACAAAGCTATAATACCCTGACAACATAGTTGTGTAGGGTATAAAAATTATAATCCAATCCGTTTAAAATTTTAACATGATATTCTGTACATATCTATCGTATGAACAAGGATAAGTGTAATCGGTCAAGATTTTCCATATTTTCTAACATGGTTTGTGGTCAAAAATAAGGAATTGTAAAAAAATGTCCATCATATTGTTAATTTTTGTGCGACGTTCACACAGACCATACTAGAGCCATACTTTTACACTTTCAAATGACGTTGGAATTTTTGAAAACCAATGTTCCAATGATCGGAAATCATGACCGCCGCCAAAAAGAAGGTCTTTTCGTTTATTACCAAAAAAAAAAAAAACTAGAAACAAAATGTTGTCAACTTGTTTTCTACTCTTTACGTCGTCCAATACATAAATACATTGTTAAACGTCTTCAAAATAATTCACGTTCATTTGTCAGCCGGTACATTTCGGGGGCTATTTTGAAACTTGAACCTATATTAACAATTTTCTTATAAGAGTTTTTATACCTTCTGAGAACCTAAAATGTCGCTCATAACCTTAACAATATCTAACAAGTGAAAAAGCGTTAAGTTCGGCCGGGCCGAACTTTGGATACCCTCCATCATAAATAAACTGGCAGGTACTTGAAATGAAAATATAGGGAAAATACCAAAAATTGGACCTATATCGAGATTTTTACAAACCGATTATGTAAACCATAATGTAAAATATAAAACAAATTTCAGAAATTTGTAATGGATAATTAAACCCTCAGCTTTATGGCTAATGAGGGTGTACAGTAGTTTTCGCTTATAGTCCATTTCGTTTAAAGGCCAAAAACGGATATAAGCGAAAAAAGTAATATTTACTGACATTTTTCTTCCAAATTCATACAAATTATTTGTTCTATAGTCCACTTCGCCTATAGTCCATTTTCGTTTATAGGCCACATTTTCTGTGCATGCAAAACTAATATTGCATAGAAAAAATTTTCATATAAGCCACCCTGTTTTTTGAACTTGAATGACATTTGGATTTCTGGCACCTGTTTTTTGAAATTTTCATATAGGCCACCCAGTTTTTTGAACTTGAATGGCATTTGGATTTCTGGCAACATTTATAAATGTCAAAAATTGCTAGATTCATAGAAGTTGTGAAAATGGGTACGCGCGTTACATTGAGTGTGAAGAAAAAATTAAAATTATTGAAAGACTATGAAGAAAATAATATGAAATGTGGACAACTGAGTGCCAAGTATAGAGTAAACTCATAAGTTCCATAAAAAAGAAGCAAACTAAGATTACTGATTTTTTTTAAAAATAGTGAGCAATTCAAATTTTTTTATTTAATCCCCCAAAGACTTAAAATGGATCTCATAATTTAATCTTTTCGTTACAATAAGCTTTCAAAGCATTTGAATTAAAACAAGTGAAAAAGCGTTAAGTTCGGCCGGGCCGAACTTTGGATACCCTCCACCATAGATATACGGGCAGGTACTAGAAATGAAATAATAGGGAACATGTCAAAAAGTGGACCTATACCGACATTTCTAAAAACGGATTATGTAAACCATAATGTAAACAACAATACAAATTTCAGAAAATTTTAATGGATAATAATACCTTCAGCCTTGCAGCTAATGACGGTGTATACACTTTAACACAATGAAAATGTGCCTCATCGAAATATTGGTTCTAGACCCCATGTTTCTTTGGACCAAATCCGTTTCAGTAAAGTTGGATTTCATTCAAACCTCGCACATCTTATTATTTCTTCCACACTTAGTTCAAATTCGAAGATGGGGAATATCGGTCCACTTCTTCTGGTACCTCCACACAGGGGCTAGGTCTAAATGCGGCTATAGTTCATTATCGAACCTTATGTTCTAATTTTTTATCTCGCTATCCTCCGCAGGTGAAATGATTACAACAGAGTCTTAGAACCGAAATTAAAACGCGTAACAAATCAGATAACTATTTTAATATAAAAAAGGGTGTTATATGGGGACTACCCCAAAAAGGGGGCGAATATTAATAATTTTTGGTAGGGAGATTTGTTACCATATACGACTACAAAATACAAAATTGCAGCAAATTCGGTTGATAAACGCGTTAAAGAACCCCAAAATACCGAAAATTGGGGGTATCCTTATATGGGGGCTATCCGAAAAAATGGATCTACATTCATAATATTTTGTGGGGAGATTTGGTACCTATTAAGAACTCAAAATACTAAATTACAGCTAATTCGGCGGAAAAATACGATCAAAACCCCCAAAATACTGAAAATTAGGAGGTACCGTTATATGGGGACTACCAGAAAAAGTGGACCTATATCCATAATTTTTTGTGGAAAAATTTATTACCCAATAGGAACCCAATATAGCAAATTTCAGCGAATTCCGTTGAAAAACGCGGTCAAGAACCCCAAAATACCGAAAATTGAGAGGTACCGTTATATGGGGGGTACCAGAAAAAATTGACCTATATTTATAATTTTTAGTAGGTTTATTTGGTACCCAATAAGAACTCAAAATACCAAATTTCAGCGAATTCTGTTGAAAAACACGCTCAAGAACCTCAAAATACCGAAATTTTGGGGTTACCCTTACATGGGGGCTGTCCGAAAAAATGGACCTATATTTATAATTTTTAGTGGGGATATTTGCTACCCAATAAGAACTCAAAGTACCAAATTTCAGCGAATTCGGTTGAAAAACACGCTCAAGAACCTCAAAATACCGAAAATTGGGGGTATCCTTATATGGGAGCTATGCCTAAACGTGGGCCGATATAGCCCATCTTCGAACTTGACCTGCCTGCAGACAAAAGACGACTCTATGCGAAATTTTGGGGCTCTACCTCAATTCGTTTAGACGCTAGAGTGATTACAACAGACAGACAGACGGACAGACGGACATGCATAAATCGTCTTAGAATTTTACGCTGATCAAGAATATATATACTTTATAGGGTCGGAAATGAGTATTTCGATGCGTTACAAACGGAAAAACAAAACTAATATACCCTCCATACTATGGTGGAGGGTATAAAAATAATAAGTTATTGTTTAAACAATTTATTTATTTTAAATAAATATATGAATTTGTTTTAATAAACTTAAATTTTATTTAGAAAAGTACATGTTTTGTGTATAGTCCATGACGTGTATTATATCACGATTCAGTTATAATCCAGTAATGGACTTAAAATGAAATTCGGATATAGTCCAAATTCGCTTATAGTCCACAAAAGTTGTGCAACTATAGCTGTGGACTATAAACGAAAACTACTGTAGTTAGATTCACATTCAGATTAATATCACATATTTTATTTCATGCAATTTCATGCTAATAATCCTGTTTAATATACCCATAGTGGTGAAGGATATCATATAGTCGGTCCCGTCCGACTTTACTACTTTCCATACTGGGTTTTGAAAGAAAAAAGGCACATGATGATAGATTAATATGTTATTATTGCGTATAATTTGTTTGAAATCACAAAATTTTGATAAAATGCATTTAAAAACCAGTTATAAATAGATACTTAGGTTTGTGTTGCATTTGTTCCAAATGAATCTCTCGTTTGACACAAACATCTGATTTGCAATAAGATCGTACAAGATAGGGTTACCAAATGTTCGTTCCCCTTTAATCAATCAACAAATTAATGATATTAAAGAGTCTTTTATGCACATATTTTATGTTTCGATTAATATAATATTAAAAAATAATAATGAAATTATTGTTTATAAAAATAAAAATAAAATCACGTCTCAGTAACGAAAATGTGGCGCATCACAGATGAGGGTTATGTCAATTGATGGGCCTTCATCGAATAAATGATAATAAATGTGCCCTGGGTCCCCAAAATGCCCCAAATCCCATAACATGACTCAATATTAATAATTATCACTAGGGAGCTTTTCTGCCCAATGAGAATTCTAGATAAATCGTGCCTCAAGTTACCAAAACACCGAAAAATAAACATACCGATCTGTGGAGGCTACTCGGAAACATGGTCCCATATAGCTAATTTTCGATAGGGAGATTTTTACCCGATGAGAAATTTACACATTTTTTATCAACAAAGTTTTGACAACACTGCCAACAGCTCCTGCTTCGAATCTCCTCAAATCCGGAGTATAGGCTGGTTGAGGCAAGATAATGGTTTTGTGATGGCCAAAAACTCACGCACAAACATTAATGTTTGAGCTGTTGCGTTATCGTGGTGCCTTTCTGATGAAAGGCTTCGCATACACGCCTCACAACCATCAATGTAGTATTCCTGATTGTGGCACGAATTCATGATTTACCGCGTCATTACTGTCAAAGAAAACTGTGAGCAAAACCTTCGCCTTTGACAAAATTTGGTGTGCTTCTTCTGGACGTTGTCATTGATATGAATGGGCTAGTTATGACCATTTTCAAGTACTTTTGATCGACGTTCATGATGTTAAACACCTCCTGAGCAATACCCATGTGATGTTGTGTTTACACAAAATTCTGCAATTTTTGGAGCAATTTTCGCTGCCACAAAACATTCGAAAAAACTGTTTGCCATGATTCGAACGATATGCCAATATCATCAGCATCATCTTTTGTAGTAATAGTAGCACGCTACACCATTCAATTGACCTCCCAAACCACTGACCCAATACCTTCTTAATTATGGACTAAACCTATAGAGGTAGCCGAAATTTTGAACCGGGATTTAGAAATATATCATGAGTTAGCTTTTGATTCTACGGGAGTAATTTGAAATTAACCCTTTGTGGCCCAATGTTGCCCACAGGCAACAAAATGTTTTAGAGCTTATATTTTATATGCAGGTAGTAGATATGTATTATTTGGATTTCATATGTCAAGACCTGATTATGGACTACACATATCAAAAGAAAAATCAAAAAAATTCAAAATTTTGGTAAAGTTATGAGCTCTTCAATATATAGAAGAGGGTAAATTTGTGTACAGTACTAATTTGTGTATATAGTCCAAATTATTTAAATCGCTTCGTATTCAAATTGTACAAATTCTGCCCTCAGAATTATTTTTGATTCTTGTAAAATTGAATATAAAGAATAATTTAAAGTGATTTTTCTGACGATTTTGCATTTGGTTTTCTTGATATTGGACTTTATTTTTTCCAAAAGAATGTACTATATCTCCCGAAAGCAACGATATATCAATGTCAAATTTTGTGCATATCCTATTTGGGATAGTTGCATTAAATCTGTGAACAGAAATTTTTTCTGAGTTTGCGGAAAAAATTCGGGGCTCAAAGGGTTAATATTCTAATTCGAAATTTTGAGCCGGAATTAAGAAATGTTTGACAAATAACCTCTGGATACAATAGGGATTTAAAGGTATTACTGGTGCCAATCGATTTTAAGTATTTTAGCAAGCACAAAGTGTTCAGTGTAGGTCAACCCCAAATTATACATCATCAACTGCCCAACCAACTTCAAAACCCTGAATTGTTTTTTGAACCATGTCAAGATGGACGTCACGTATATTAGGAACTTACATACAGATGAAGTTCTCTGACGAGTGTTAACCTCTACACTTATAAGAAATTTAAAATAGATATATATCGAACTTCTAAATTTCGTCCTTTTAGGAAATAATCAAATATCCTGCAGTGAATCTATAGCCATGATTTACTTAAAAATTTCAAGTTTATAGTAGTGGTGCTTAGAATGCGTTTCGTTACCAATATATGTTACCACCAAAATAAAATTTTATAAACAAACATATTAATCAAAATAGTAGACAAACATATAATGACAGTAACATCATTTCTAGTAAAAGATTGCATGCGAAACATTGTTGACATAACAACAGCACCGACGACATTAAACGCATTTGCGTGTAACAGAAATATTTGCCAATCAATGACAGCAGGACACCGTTTCCAATAACATTTAAAGGATTTCCGCAGACCACAACTAAAATTGGACGAAACTAAATATCTTGATATATATAAATCAGAATCGATTTCCACAAAACTTCGCATACATCAATATGGACCTAATCCAGTATATCGATCGGACAAAAATTAGCTATTTGGTGCACCATTTAGATAAAATCAGACGAAAATATATAATGGACCTATATCTAAATCTGAACCAATTTTCTCCAAACTCAATAGGTTTCGTCCTTAGGCCAAATATGTGACTTGTGCCGAATTTGATACAATTCGGATCATAAATACGACCTGTACTTTGTTCACAAAAATGTACCGATGTGGAGCAATTTTTCAGAATAGGTATCAACAAACCTCTCTTTAATACGCCATGCAAAATTTCGTCTCAATGGGACAAACCTTGGAAATTTGTATATGTATATGAGAGCTATATCTAAATATGAAGCGATTTCTACCAAACTTAACTCACCTTATTCTAGACTCAATTCAAAGCGGTATTAAAAATTTTGTGTCCATCGGAAAAAACCTTGGACGATGGGTGCACCATTTACATAAATTCAGACAAAAATGTATATGGTAGCAATACCCAAATCTGAACTGATTTCAATAAAATTTCACATATGCCAATCTTTACTTAATTCAGTACGCTGTGCAAAATTTTGTCGCAAGAGTACGGAGTTCGGTGCACCATTTACACAAAATCGGACGAAATAGTCCTTCTCGACCAAACGGATACAGATTTCTATATGTTGGCCACGCTCGAAGCCGAATTCTGTACCAGATTTGCCAATTAGTTGAAGATTGCTGTAGATCAAATATCATTCCATTTGTAACACTTCAAAATATTCACCAGAGACCCCACAAATGTATATATTCTTGATCAGAATATGTGGATTTGGCCATGTTCGTCCGTCTGTCTTTTGAAATCAATATTCGGTATTTTGAAGCTTTTGGGCTCGTTTTTCAAAGTAATCAGCTGTAATTTTGTACTTTTGGAAAATCTTCCTACAAAAACTTTTCTATACAGGTCCACTTGTAAGGAAGTCCCCCATAGAACGATACCCTCAATATTTGACACGAAAAACAGGGATTGTGATAATTAGCTGTATTCAATATGTACACAAATTAATTCAGATCTCCTTGTTCTCCATAAAGAAAACTTGAAATGGTGTTCCCCATATCCCAACTGGACAACAACTATCCCAACAACTACAGACATGTTCGTTATTTCGATTCTTCCAAACAAAAACAAAAAACACAACATTATTGTTCCTTTTGTCTAAACTGAACAATGTTGCAGATTTAACATCAGTTAAAAGTTCACAAACGTAATCTGTTCGACGGACGACTGGCTGACTGACTGATTGACTGAGATTATGCAGTATTATCGTCGCCCTAGCCATGATAGACTTCATCGTTGGTTTTTGATCAGGTCGGTCTTTGCAAAATATGCCATGGAATACAAGACATCTCACGTGTGTGTGTGATTGTGTTAGTGTGCTATCTTGATAGTACATCTCCGATGTTCTGTGCCAGTGGAGCATCTTCCAAAGATTGATTACTGATGGCTGGAAGCGTTTAACACTGTTTCTTTTTGTTTTGGATATTCTTAACTTTTTTCTTCAGTTTCAAAATGTAATCCCCTTTGTATGTGTTGGCCATAACTATGTGGGTAACACGCATTGTGACCTATGCGTCCAGGCAACAACAGATCGTCGAAATAGACCAAAATCACTGATAATATTTTTCTTCTTCCATTTGTCTGGCCAGTCGTTGTCCAGCCAGAATTTTTATGACGATCAGATCTTAGCAATGATGATCCGGCTGCTGTAGTTGTCATACAGTTGGCCAAACACTGCAGACCTGTAAAATCTTTACTCTTGGGTAGAATTTTAAACGGCGGTGATTGGAACTTTGTGATGATCATGGTGGCTTATACAACAGCAACAACCAGAATAATAAAATCGCAAACATTTCTACGACATTAACTTATAGGCCCTTTGGGTATTTATGTTGATATGGTCGTGATTTTTAAGTTGGTTCTAGATTTCCAAAATATCGTGTCTGCAAAATAGCAAAAATATATTTATAACTGGCGTGGAAATGCACATACGTATAGTATGTATAAACATATATAAATATATACGAGTGTGGTCTAATCAGGCTATAATCTACTGATTTGTCAAATGTCGCAATATTCTCTCCTTCATAGTATTGACCTAGCCTTATGGCTAATGAGGGTACATTCATTTTGCTACGACAAAAATGTGCCTCATTGAAATATTGATTTTAGACACCAAGTTTCTTTGGGCCAAATTAATCTCAGACAATTTTAAGTTGATTTAGAAATGTCCGTCCGTCTGCATGGCTGGTGCGCTAACGATCGAAGGGAGTAACCGACTTCAATCAAGTCTACTGGACGTCTTGCGCGTTGATACTATCATCTTGGTCATCTCACCGTTTACTGCCAGACAGACTCCTTCTCAATTAGTTCAAAGATGGCTGTTACCGCTCTCAATGTTCGACCCATTATGTCGATGTCATCGGCGTAGGCGAGTAACATATGCTGTTTGGTTTACAGAGTGCCATTTGTGTTCACATTTGCATCTCGCATGACCTTTTCTAGCAGGATGTTAAAAAGATCACAAGACAAACTGTCACCTTGTCTGAATCCTCATTCGGTATTGAAGAGTTTCGAGAGGTCCTTTCCGACTTTAACTGCTCACCTTGTGCCACTTAAAGTTATCATACATAGCCGTATTTGTTTTGCAGGAATGCCGAATGCAGTCATGGCTTTAAACACCTCTGAAAGGATAGGGCTGTCGAATGCGGCTTTATAGTCGACGAATAGGTGAAACGTGTCGATGTGTTGTTCGTGGGTCTTTTCCAGGATCAGGCGCAGAGTAAAAATCTGGTCTATGATGGATTTGCAAGGCTTGAAGTCGCATTGGTATAATAATAATGTCATTGACCATTGGCTTCAGTCGCTCACACTGCACGCTGGAGAGCACTTTATATACAATGGGGAGGAGACTAGTCCCTCTATAGTTGGTACATATTGTAATGTCTCCTTTTTTGTGAACGGGACACAGGATGATGAGGTTTCAATCATTGGGCCAATATTGTACTTGAGCCAAATTGTACTAATCAGCTGGTGCATGCTCGTGACCAGCATCTGACCACCTGTCTTGAATAGTAATCCATCGGCACCTGCTGCTTTATTGTTCTTCAGCCGATTAATTGCTACCCTGACCTCATCTTGCCTAGGTGGTATACACTCTATACCGTCATCTCTTATCGGTTCTGAAGTATATTCTTCACCGCCACTATTTGATACCAGAATCTCTTCAAAATGCTCCTTCCAGATCCTCAACACGCTATTTGTATCTGTTACCAGGTTTTCATCTTCATCTCTACAGGAGGGTGTGCATGCACCAAAGCCTTCGTTGTACTTGAGCCAGATTGTACTAATCAGCTGGTGCATGATCGTGACCAGCATCTGACCACCTGTCTTGAATAGTAATCCACCGGCACCTGCTGCTTTATTGTTCTTTAGCCGATTAATTGCTACCCTGACCTCATCTTGCCTTGGTGATATACACTCTATACCGTCATCTCTTATCGGTTCTGGAGTATATTCTTCACCGCCACTATTTGATACCAGAATCTCTTCAAAATGCTCCTTCCAGATCCTCAACACGCTATTTGTATCTGTCACCAGGTTTTCATCTTCATATGTACAGGAGGGTGTGCCTGCACCAAAGACTTCGTTTTGGTGTTTTACTCGTTGGTAAAATTTCCGGACTTCGTTCTGACTCCTGTACATTTCGATTTGCTCACGCTCACGTTTTTCTCGTTCTTTCTTTTCTGAAAATACTTTTCTCCTCTCTTCTTTTCTTCCGAAAAATTTCTATCGCATTATGTGTTGCTATTGTCTGCAGGGTTGCCCTATCCGCTGCGTTTTTCATATCAGTAGCATTACGACACTCCTGATCGTATCACGGATTTCTTGATGGTGGTCTTTGGTACCCAAGTGTTGCTTTTGCTGCAGTTTGTAGGGAGTGGGTAATTCTCTGTCATTGTGCTTCTATATTATTATCGGGACCAGGGGTGCTTTCGTCAAGCAGTTGGGTAAGTTGAGCGGGGTAGGCTTCTGCTATCTGTTGTGTTTGCAGCTTTTCGTCCAGTTTCCGTTTTACATTAGATCGCACTTTTGCTGCTACATTAAGACGAGTGCCTCGAGAACCTTGGCTGCCACAAGGTAATAGTCCGAATCGATATTCGCTCCTCGGACGTCTAAAACACTGGATGAATGCCTTCTGTCTGTTACAACATAATCAATTTGATTTCCCGTTCAGATCAGGAGAATCCAGGTGGCCTTCTGTACATCGAGATGCTTGAATCGGGTCCTGCTAATTACCATGGTTTGCTGTCGTGAAATCAACCAACCTCATTCCGTTGTCGAATGTTTCTTCATGGAGGCTGAATTTTCCGACGGTGGAGCCAAAAATGTTTTTCACTCCGATTTTTGCATTAAAATCTCCTAGCAGAACTTTAATGTCATGGCCAGGGCAACTGCCATATACGCAACGCTAATAAGACTGATGATGTAGAAAAACTTCGCTTTTATGCGGATTATAGCAATTCGCTCATCTACTGGAGTGAATTTGGAGACGAGGTCTTTTATTCTCCTGTTAACAATAAATCCGCAGCGAAATTCATGTCCCGATTCTGTACAACTTGTGCAGATTCGCAGATCGTGGTCCTTTATACGAGGGGTTTGGATTTCATTTTTGTTGCTTTTTTATAGTAGGAGGGGATTACCGAGTGTGGTCAACTAACCCGACGCCACAACCCATTTTTTATAGTTCTTTTGGGTGAACTCGCGGTACATATCAGCTCACTATTTCAACGGATGATGAAAGTAGCTACCCCGATTTCACCGCGGCGAGGTTTGTGTCCGCAATTGGGATGAGAGAGGGACCAAAATAAGCCTTTGCTTTGCCATGTTAAAGCCAATCAGAGCCGTTGCTTGGTATCTATCATCCCCTACGGTTTACGGTCGAAATATGTTTGTGATTTTGGGCACATTCATCAACAGAATTGGACTTAATTTTGTATTTTGGGTTCTAATGATATAACTCATCTCCGTGCCAAAAATTATTAATATTGACCCAAGTTTGAGACCCCACATCTCCGTACTAAAAATTATTAATATTGACCCAAGTCGCTATTTGGGGAATTTTGGAGACGTTTTTCAACCGACTTGGCCGTATTTTGTATTCTCATTGACTGTCAAATTTCACTACCAAAAATTATCAAGATCCAACCACGTTTTAATATAGTATTTTTGCAGTGTCGATTTTGTTTTCGACTCAGTCTCTGACTGATTTCCTTTTCCTACGACCCTCGTTCCAATGGATGCTATTCATGCCTCTTGATATCATGAATTCTCATTGTAAACGGTAATTATAATTAGGCATGCGTTTAAAGAGTTATGAATAACCGAAAAAAAACTTTGCCTGACATGTTAACATGTCAGGCTTATTAAATAATTTTGGACTATTGGGCGTGGAACAATGCCAACATATGTTTATGTAATTTGTGGTTTACATGAAAATTTCTCACCATGTGTAAGATTAAATAAAATGCTAAATGCATTACAAAAACGGATTGGAAATCATTTAAAATTCTTGTACAAAAACAGTTCAGATTTGACAAGACATAATTTTGTGGTCAAGCTCAGGATATTGTGTGGGAAGATTTTTCCCAAAGCACAACCACCATGTATGAGAAAATTTAGCAAAGCCTGTGAAAATGTTTATACTCTTATTTTTTCTTCAAAATTTTAATATTCCAAAAATGTTATGCTAAGTTAAACAAAAGACTTAAGACACATGCGCATTATAAACATGACAACCTCCCCAAAAATAAATTGCAATCAATCAAACATAACCGAACACCAATCAATTAATAACAACCATATGCGCAAAAACAAAACAGCAAAAAATAAGAAAAACGAAGAAAGAACAAATTATATAAATTTTCATAATTGCTTAATTTATCTTTGTTTACACCATCATCAACATGACAATTAAGACAGCAATAATAATAACAATAAATATGTCTATAATGTTGTTGCTGTTGTTCTGGCATTAAAACAACGTCTCATAACACGAGTATGTGTTAATGAAAATTTGTCTTCAGCTCAAGCTAAACATTAAGCAGGCAAACCAATCATCGTGTACTCCCACACAATATGTGGGAATCGATAAATCAAATTTATATTGAAAGACTCGATGGTTGGATGAAAATGTCGCATTGAATGTTAAATATTAGAAGAAGTATGCACGTCGTTAAGTACGGCAGGGCCGACATTTTTATGTTCTCTACCATTCGACTTTATATATTTAAATTTTTTTAATTTTTTGTATGTAAACAAATCCTTATTTGACCAATTATTTTGGGGACTATGCCATGGTAAAATGCTGCAAGAGTATATATATATATATATATTAGTCATTTCATAGATTTATATAGGGCTTGTACTGAAATATTTTCAAGACAGGAAGGAAGCACAGGAAATAGGTAACGAAGTACTAATTGGTAGTGATGCTAACTCACATCATATTGCGTGGGGCAGTACAAATACTAATAAAAGGGGCCAGGCCCTTCTAGATTATTTGAATACTAACGATCTGATTACACTTAATATAGGCAATAGACCTACCTTTGTTAATAGAATCAGAGAAGAGGTATTAGATATAACATTATGTTCAGCAAACTTAATAGATGAGGTCCAGGAGTGGAGAGTCTCAGAAGAGTACTCCTTTTCTGACCACAAACATATTATGTTCAAAATCCTACGGCCACAGCCGAAACCCATACACTTCCGTAACACGTCCAAAACTAACTGGATAAAGTTTGGGAGACTAGTCACTAAAGGCAACCAAATTATGAATGCCTAGACACGGCATTCATAACAAAGGAAAAAAAGGATTCGGAACAAAGGAAAAAAGGTCCGAAGGCTTTACAACAGAGCACGCCGAAAAAAGTCCGCAGTATTCTGGGACAACTTCCACGATAAACGGAAAGAATACAATAAATTAAGAAGAACCGCCAAAAGCAACTTCTGGAAGCTGTTCTGCGAACAGATAAATAGCGTCAACGACGTTTCAAAAATCAAGAAATTTCTATCCAAGACCCAGACCCAACCCGAAACTATGGTAGACGGCGAGGAAACACTAAGGTTCCTAATGTATGCTCACTTCTCATCGAACACATCGACAATCGACGATGTCATGATAGATAGGGAAGAAAGATCAGAGGAACCAATTATTGACAAGTCAATGGTGTTAGACGCCTTAAAAAGCTTCTCACCATTGAAAGCTTCTCACGTCTTTCCCGCGTTATTACAAAAAGAAGCGGTATTTTTATCACCACATCTAGCCGCACTCTTTAATCCATGTACACACCGAAAGTCTGGCAGGAAGCCAGGGTAGTCTTCATACCCAAGACCGGCAAGGCAAATTACGCCACACCAAAATCATATTGACCAATAAGCCTAACTTGTTTCCTACTCAAAACCATGGAACCTACAATTGACACCATGATAAAGAGCAGTATACAATGATCCGCTGAAATACAAACAACATGCGAATGTAAAGGGGAGATCAGTGAAAACCGCTTTACATGAGGTAGTACACTATATTGAGGGCACCTTCGCTGAGAAGATGTATACCTTAGCGGTATGCATTGAGATTGAAGGAGCCTTCAACAATGTCAGCACTAATACGCTTATCCAATCCTTAGATACCATCCAAGTGGACCGGGCACCTTACTATTTAGGAAAGCCGAAACGGTGCTAAAAATCGCATATGATTTGGCAAAACCGAGGGGCTTAAATCCGGACAAAACGGAGATATGTCTTTTCACTAGAAAGACAAAAATAGGTTTATAGAAGAACCGGTTACCGAAATTTCTCTTCGTCTTACAGATCACAGCACGTTCTTACAGGCGGAGGTTCAAGCTATAACAGAGTGTCTTAACTGGTTAAATTCAAACCAAGGACAAAATACAATAAATATTATTACGGACAGCAAGCAAGCTTTAAATGCAATATCTTCCAAAGCAGTTAAATCCAAAACTCTACTGGAATGTATAAATACCATAAATGATTTCTCACAACAAGGACCTGTACGAATTATATGGGTACCGGGTCACCAAGGAATCATAGGCAACGAGTTAGCAAATCAACTAGCCAGGAGTGCTACTGCACTACCCACAATAGAGGTGTATACCGCCAAACCCTTTAGCGAAACACGCCAAGAAATGAGGGAATGAGCACATGAGACCCACAAAACCCTTTAGGATAATGAGGAGACAGGAAAAATCACCAAAATCTTATGGGGCGACCCAAGTGAAAACAAAACTAAGCAAATCCTAACGCTAAACAAAAAATAAGGAAGCCGACTGACGGGTATTCTGACGGGACACCTTGGCCTGAAGGCACATCTACTCAAGATTGGATGCGAAGGAAGTAACAAGTGCAGAGCGTGTGGTGAAGACAGTGAAACGCTGGAACATTTCCTGTGCCATTGGTCAGCATTTACATGCCTTCGGAGACAATTCTTGGGAAACGACACTCTTCACGGACTAAGCGATCTGAGGGGGTGTGAATGGAAAATATTGAAGGAGTTCGCAAAAAACACGGAATTCCTAGATTCATAGGGAATCAAACCCAAATGTTTTTCTTTAGTAATAAACACTTTCACTAATTCTTGATTTGAACTTTCTCCGCACTTCTAGAGCGCACATCAGGCCTCATATGGCTTATGTGTATGTCCTTCTCATGTTGGACATGTGGTGGTATCATCCACCCTCTTTTCAACCTAACCTAACCTAACGATTCATCAACGCCAGACGAAACGGCTGATGATAGAATCTTGAAATTTTGGGTGAAGACCATCATGGTCCAAAGGTGACAGATAAGGCTGTGTTTTTGGAAATTCGTACTAGAACGGTACAAAAAGTACTAAATGCGGTACCATTTGAATTTGCCGAACCGGTAGAGCTAGAATTCTTAAATTTGAAATGAAGGCCACTGATGGAGCGTAGAATAAATATAGCAAAGGAGTTTTTGGACATTCAAACTATAAATATGTGAAAAATACAAAAATGTTCTAAATATGGTACAATTTCGAATGGATATAACTAAAAACATGAATTTGGAATACGATTAGGGTTGAGAAGTAGGGTCGATATGAGTAATATATTCTGTACAAATTTAATTTGAATGTACATATGGAGCTGAATCATTAATGTCGGAATGTAGGATTGAGATATGTATGTAGTTTGGAATTTTTTAATTGTGTGTACGAAAAGTACAAAATCGTATTGTAATTGGTACAATTTTGATTTAGGTGAACCAATAGAGCTTGGATCCTGAAATTTGGAGTTAGGATCATTGTTGTTACCCCCCAACATGATCCTAATTCCAACTATTTTTGAAGTTTTGGAAATTCGTACTAACGTTTTGGAAATTTTAGATTTAATCTTAAAATGTGACGTTAGGGGTGTAGTATTTGGGTGAACCAATAGAGCTGAAATCCTGACATTAGATGTTAGGATCACTGTTGGGGTGTGGGATTGGGTTTTGTACAAAGTTTTGGAAATCTGTACTAATGTTTACAAAAATGGTACCAAATGTGGATTTGGGTGAACCGATAGAGCTGGAACACTTAAATTTGGAAATAAGGTTATTGTTGGAGTGTAGCATTGGGCTATGGATGTAGTTTTGGATGTTCATACTTATGGGTATTAACAGGTACTAAATTTGGTACAATTTGAATTTTGATTGAACTGCTAGTGCTGGAGTTTTGAAATTTGAGTTAAGTTATTGTTGGGATGTATGTTTGTTGGGGTATGTAGGACGTTTTTAAATTTGACCGATAGAGCTGGAATCTTGAAATTTTAGATTAGGGTCGCAGTTGGGGTGTAGTATTGGGCAATATAGAAAGTTTTGGAAATTCGTACTAATATGTACTAAATGGTAACAAATTTGGATTTAAGTAAATCGACAAGCTGGAGTCTTGACATTTCGACCACTCCCTTTCTGTTCTTTCTAGTGAACTGTACTGTTTCGAAAAGAATACGATCAATGCTCGAGGACCACACTTCCATAAATTGGCAATTACTGCCAGAGAAGTTAACATTTACATTTGAAATTTGAAAGATACATTCTTAAATTATTTTTGGTTCGTATTCAAAAATCATTGTTGTTGAATCCGAGAATGTGAGATTCCCAATTTGGAGACTCTTCACTCTTGTAATTTTCCTGCTTCCGTAAAGTGTCGCAAGAAACCAGTAAGGAAAACTCAAAAGTCAGACTATATGATACCCTTCACCACTTTGGGTACGTACAGAGATGCTCATACGTACAATACACTTCTTTGTAGACCTAATTAGCTACGCTGTATAAAATTTCATCGTAGTCGGGCCTTTTGGTGCACCACTTAGACGAAATCGAACGAAACAATGACTAAATCCGAATAGGTATCGACAAAGCTCACGTTAATACGCCATGCGAAATCCGTGTCAATCGGTCTATACTTGAGAGTTTGGTGCAGCATTTACATAAAATCGAACGAAAGTATGTATTTGCGCTATATCAACATCTGATCCGATTTCATTGAAACTTCGTCCACTGTTTTTTGGACTCAACACAATAAGTTATGAAAAATTTCGTTTCAATCGGACAATCTTTTCGGGCGAAAATATATATTTTTGATATTTTGATATTCAATATTCATTTCCAATTTCATCTCAATCGGATAAGTCTTTGGAGTTTAGTGTACCATTTACATAAAATCGGACGAAAATATATATTGGAGTTATACCTAAATCTGAACCGATGTTTAAATTCAATAGAGTTCGTCCTTAGGCCCAAATAAGTAAGCAGTGTTGAATTTCATGGAACAAACATATGTACAAACAAATAATACCCCGAATAACAGTGTGGTGATGCAAAATTCGTCCAACATATGGTTGCAATATTGAAGTATCATACCGAAATCTCGCTATTAACATTTCGTATCGTTGAACATTTCTGTAATGCGTTATTATGTAGTAATGTAGGGTATATAAGATCAGACTTCGATTTCCAATCATGAAAATTTTAAAGTGAAATACAAATACATCGTGGGTGGTAATAAGCTAATAAATTTATTGACTTCATGCCATAGTAATAACTAAAAAACTAAGGCATGTGCCACACGACAATTCATACTGCAGCCAATTGTTTTTTTGCTCAAATTGAGATAACAATCGTCAGATTAGACTAGCAGGCGCCACCGATTTAATATGTGACTCCGACGTTTTTTACACATTTCCAAACAACATTGTTTGCACATATTTCTATAATTGAAATGAATAGAAAAAAATCAACGGTAGCAACTACTGTGACAACCACGTTGATCAACAATGCGGGTGGGATAGTCAGCCAAATTAGCAATTAAATTAAATAGTTTGACAACAATGTATTTTACAGTGAGTGCCTGCATATTGTCAAGTTTTAATAGTTGTAGGTGAAAATTATAGCACACCTATGAATACATCAAAATTATAGGGTATCAAAAATTTAAATGAGACCGAGAATCGGCCGGAACAAATTGTTTATACCTTCAACATTAATTTAAAATACCTAAAATTGATCATTAATATTTTATGGGGCTATACATTTTTAAATTGATGACAGGAGGATTTATATATTGGGCAACAGTAATAATAAACTACAGACACATAGTTTGGAATACTGTTCCAGGACTATAAACATTTCGAAATGATGAAGGCCTTTATATGTAGGACTATGTTGAAAGATTGAAAAATGTGCATAGGGCCATCAAAACGTAAACCTATATTAATAAGATTTAGTAGGAAGATTTTTACTAAACCAAATTATTTTTTCTATTAGATATTGCTCATAACTTGCACCTAAATGTTTTTCTTCTTCTTTAAACTATTTGATTGTATGTAAATTCAACATCACATGTGGCGTATGCTACTATGACTATTTAAATAACTAGATGCCGTTGAAGGTATAACGACTATAGCCGTATGCAAAATATTAGCTGAAAATAAACCGTCATCGCAACAAGCAGGTCGTGTGAATACAAGCTAAAAGTCAAATCATTTGCGGGGGCGTCATTTATTCATGCCTTGCTAATTTAAATAATATGTCGTTAAAAAAGCAAATGAACTTAGCTAATGACAAACCATAAACAAGGTATTGTTCTAGTTGACATGGATCAGATGGAGCATTTGTCAAATTTTATTGCAATCAACACCAGTGAGGTAGTGATAAGTTTGACTTAATGAAAAATGTTAGTTATTAATCATCATTACTGATGTTTAAAGGTGTAGTGTGCATTAAATTTGTCATTATGTTTCCTCATCTCAAGATATTCATCTAGATCGATTTAAGCATGTTTATTTTAAAAATCAAGATCATACATTGAAACTACTTTTTGTAAATATGGTAATTTGACATTCGGGATTTTGTATATTCAAAAAAATATATTTTTGGAGACAATTACAGGTACTTATTTGGAGGTTTAAAGTCTGACATTGGCGAAGAAGCATCGCTTAACTACCTCACAACCCATAAAAATTATCAAAACCTACTACATAAATGGCGATTCTGTCACAGCCACACATCGAGCAGAATTTGGTTTACAAAACTAAAACAAAGTTGTCGTATTTAGGGTTCTAAATATCCTCAAGTAATTAAAGAGAGACCATTACGTCCAGTTTATATTAAATTTGTCATTACGTTTGCAGCACCTCGAAATATTTAGCTGGGACCCTATAAAAATAAAATAATAAAAAAATGAAGATAGAGTTTAAGATTTTGTATACACATAATTACTTCTAGGATGTTTGGTATCAAATATGGGATATATCGCTCCAAGTTTTGGTGTAGATGCCACATAACAGTACCCCTCAATATTCGGTATTTTGAAACATTTTGAAACTGAAATAGCTCTTATTTAATATTTTGGGTTCTCGCTGTTAGAAAATATCTCAATAAAGGTCCATGTTTCGGGGTATCTTGTATATAAATGTATCCTCAAATATTTGGGTTTTCATTGGGTAGAATATCTTCCAACCAATATTAATCCAGTTTTTAAGGTATTCCTCATATAATTCTATATACCAAATTTCGATATTTTGCGAAGTTTGTCCTCGTGTTTTAAGCAAACTGGCTATAATTTTATAATTTGGATTCTCATTGAGTAGAAAATCTACCTACAAAAAATTATAAATAATGGCTCAAGATTCCGTGTAGCCCCCATATAACGGGGGAGTACCCATTTTTCGGTAAGGTCGCGTTTTTTACTTAATTGGCTCTAATTTATTTTTCCGGGTTCTCTGGGGGTGTCAAATATTCCTACCAAATTTGTTCAATATAGACTTACGTGTTTTTAAGTTTCCATATAAGGGTGTTCACGCCTTGTTCGGTATTTTAATAGGTTTGACTGTATTTTACCAACGAGGGGAAAATAAAAGTTCATGAGGGCTGACATTCATATATACAAAAAATATTCTATATAGGTTAAGGTTTTGAGTTTGTTGAAGATTTTCCAGTATGTTAAAGATTTTAGCGGCATTTTCTCATTGCAGTGGCTGTAATTAGACATTCCGAGTTATTGGAGAGTAAAACTTATTGTTCCAAAAAAGCCTACATAGGTCCGATTTTTTTACAACCCCAACATAAAAGTTCCGACCTACGTATACCGTACACAACTATGTTGTAAGGGTATTATAGATTTGAGTGGCCCAAAAGTTTGTAACGCCGCGAATAATTGTACCAAGACCCACCTTTTAGTATACCGATCATCATATTAGGTTGGGGATAGATTTCTCGTTATGTATCGATGAAACAATTTCAGATTTATGCTCGTTGGAAGGGTGACATTTTCACATTTGTGTGTTACAGGGTGTTAAAAATTGAAGTGAACCAAATTCGAACATTTTACATTTTTCTTTGACAAAGGCGAAAACGCAAGCCAAGCGGCTTAAATTGTGAATGGTGTTTATGACTGCAACAGCCAATTCAAAATTTTTTGATG
Source organism: Musca vetustissima (assembly GCF_032173495.1). Classification (NCBI taxonomy): domain Eukaryota; kingdom Metazoa; phylum Arthropoda; class Insecta; order Diptera; family Muscidae; genus Musca; species Musca vetustissima. The sequence goes on from NW_026883038.1 coordinate 43,816, forward strand.
TTAAAAATGCACATCGCACAGGTAGGCCGGTCATCGAAAATGACAAAAAAATGGGAGAGAAATAATGGATTTATTTTTCCCCATCCTAATATCTCGACTAGCTCAGCCCAAAAATTGTTTCTGTTCATTCTATATGCTAAAATTATGATCCGAACACCACGAAATTTTACACAAGGAAGGAAATATGACCGAAGAATAAACAGGAATATTTTGATGAAGATCGGTCAATATTTAGCGTGTCAAATGGTCCCAGACTTTTGTGTGAAAAATGGCGTATGTATTTCCAGAAATTATTCGGTTTCCAAGTTGAGTGTCTATAATTTGGACATTATTTGTACCAATGACATAGGTCCCACATAAAAGTTTCGACGGATTTAAGGAATTTTTAAATGCACACCGCGTGTTGGAGGGTATAAAAAGTTCGATTGTGTCGAACTTAACCAAGTTGTTATTTCTTTTGTCTGCATTTGAAGAATGCGATTTCAATAAGACGGTGCCCCATGCCAAATAACCCTAGCGAATATGGCTTATTAGAAGACACATTTCTTGACCGCGTACTTTGTTGACGGGACGATATGGACTCGCCACTAAGATCCTCCCATTTGACACCTTTAGATTTTTCATGAGGCTAAGCGAAAGTCCGTATTTATGCAACATTTGTATATTATGGCTAATATACCACCCAATATATGTTAAAAAGTGGTACAAAATTAACACAAAAGAATCAATGCTTGCAACAGTTCGCGTGGAGGTCTTTTAATTGATGTAGTGCTACTTAGTCGTTTTACATCGCGGTTGCATGTAAAACCCATTGAGCCAATATAAATAAAATGCCTCGGTTCCCAAATTATATTTTAAGTGGCTTTTAGGCATACACAGAATTGATTTCTGTGGCAACTCATTGATATGCAAACCCTGCTGGCAAGGAAACACTCAAAGAAGTTCGGGCGGTATAAAATTAAAATCGATATTGACCATGACCGTGATCTTGTCAACACACGCATAACACAGATTTTTGCCCTCTTTTCCTTACCTTTGGATAATTTGTTGAAGTTATAAAATAAAAAACCCAACGCGACATTAACTTCACCCAAAACAACGCTAACTACTCAATAAAAACGCATGTGGTTTACAGACCTACAACCGATCTGACAAAGTTACTTTGAAAAAATTACATTCGGGTTTTTATTTTTAATTTTTTCGTGGCTGCCCAATTCATTGATTTGCCATGTCCGTCGGTAACTGTATTTCACGTTTTAAGATTTTTCGTTTTCGAACTTTATTTCCAATTCGTGTCAATGTGGTTAGACATTTCCTCCCTGGTTTCGATGGCTTAAGCCTTTTGATGTGTTTTTTGGCCAACTTATCTGTTCAACAAAAAAAGAAACATATTTATGTACATACATATATTTACTGGTTGCTGCTGCTGATTAGTGCTAATAACCCTCGTTGTTGTTGTTGTTGATGTTGCGGTTCTTTTATTCCTGCCAGTTGTTAACTATATTGTCACAGCATTAAATGTCTGTTCGCTGTCACTTCGAACACGTTTCATTGTCGCTGTTCATTGTGTCAAATTTGCTAGTCGATCCGAACCGAACACTCGGGGGATAATCAACACCGAAAATACCGCTATAATTTAAATAATCAAAATAATGTTCGAACGTAGGTGGCGGCTGGTTGGTCGTGGTGACGGTGGCGGTTTGCTTGTTTGGTCCCAAGACATTTTGGATAAAGTTGTTGACATTTTGTGATGACCAAAGTGTGTGGTTGCGCGTGGGATTTGTCAATGAGTCCTGTTGACAAGGGTCATAAATGTCTAGTCGTGGGTCTTGTGATCAATAAGGAAGTAACGTTTGTGGTTTTAGAGGGGATTTTTTTATATTGTGACGTTTCAATAAGTTGATCACCTATACAATAATAAACAAAAATATTCTTATTTTAGATTTATAGGTGATTCAATTCGTTTTTTTTGGCAATTCTATGGTAATAGCCAAGTTTGCTTCTTAAGTCTTTTGTTACAGTGACCATTGGAAATAATAAAAATCTTCTGTAAAAACACAAATGATGTTTTTGTAAACGTCCTGGATCTATTGATGACCATTTCAACGGTTCCTATTTATATAAATCCATCTATCAGTGCTTCAATATTCTGGGGGTGCTACCAACGAAATTACAAATTTAATCCACACTCTGCACATTGTAAAACCTTTGTCATATGGGGATAATGGGATATAGGGTTTCGCTCCTTTTAGTAACACCTCAACAATTTTGAAAATGTCTAAATCTCTATCGAATACTCGATTTGAACCAAAACTTCGCACAAGAAATATATCTACAAAACCTGGATTATATCCGCAGATGCAGGCTAGCGATCTACACCTCCAGGTACCTCTCCCAAAGATTTTAGTTTTATACGAACAGAATTTATTGTGAATAAATTAATTAGGGGTAATCCTGCTATGCCAGTGCCTTGAAATTTTCCAAAAAAATCACGGATCTGGTCTTTCAGATATATATGCATTCCCTTAACTGTACATAGACTCCTAGAGCCTTTAGGTTCACTACAAAATGTCCGTCGGTTCATTAAAATAAATTTATTGGCACA